>NC_133514.1:76042500-76047500 GCF_049354715.1 Callithrix jacchus
TACATTAAAAATGAACAGAGAGTAGGTGAAGAAAGTCACGTAAGGGAAACATGGCACCATTGCCGATGGATTTTTCTGCCCGGAGATGTCAAATATTCAGTGTTAACTGTTTGTGTTTGTGTTGCTGTGTCATAAAAATTCTCTCTGGAAAAACTATTTGCGTCAGTCTCAGGGCAGAGGTAAAGGAGCAGCTGCTCAATGCAGGGCAGAAAAAAAATTGTTATAGGCAAGTATATTCAAGAAGGTACTGCATCTAGAGGCCTCCTAGCAATTCTGGAAACACATTGGATTTTCTACTGGAAATAAAACTGACACTCAGGTGATATCTGGATGGCACGCTTTTTCTCTATTTCTTGAACAACGTGCCAGTAAGTATGTTTAGGATTAGGAATTCAGTGGTGAAAAAGATATGGCTTTGTTCTCTCACAACACTCAGAATAATTTTTTTAAAAACCATAATACAGTGTGAAAAGTAGGATAATAATGGTAATACTGGAGCGTAGTAGATGTGCTTGCTCCAGAATTTCTGCATGATCTAGTGATTGCCATGTGAGAGCAATGGATGTGGCCTTGATGGCCTTGAAATATGTGTGTATATGTATATACATGTATATATATACATATATATATAAAATTTTCCATAAGAAGTACACAAAATGACCATAAAAATAAAATAATATGACAAAATGTCTGGTGTCCATATCAGAAAATGCCTGATCATGAGCACTAATAGAAATCGAGGATGCTGAATTCCCCATGCAGAAAGTGACCTTAGAGGATGAGTGGAAGCTTAGGAGGCAGACAGCTTGGGGTTGGGTTTTCTGTACTGAATCCACATCCGCAGGAAAACACAAGTGTACCAGTGTAAGATTTCCTGTTCGTGGAATGGAAAGTCCCTGCTTGGAGGCTAGGATTCACAGATGTCATGATAAGAACCAGATAATCATGTGGCTTTTCTCCCTAGTGCTTATGGAACATGAGAAAATATATGGACTTTGGACAATGTTTCAAGTTTCATCTCTGCCCCCATGTATATGAATTAGTTGGTAATTCAAATTTAATAACACTCATTCAATTTTACCTTTGCCCTATCAATAAGAATTCATTAGTAATTTAATCTAAGTCTCAGTTTTTTTCATCTCTAATGTGAAGAAAACAAAATTTTGTTGGAAAAAATTAAAGGATTAGACACCACATATATATAAAAACACACATAGTACCTGATACCTAGTAGGCATGTGGTAAGTTTTACTTACTTTTATTGTTGTTATTCCCAGGGCTCAAGCTATTACCTGACATGAGAGTTCAACATTTAGTGCAGGGCCAGGGAAATTCCCAGGAATAATAGTTTTCATATTTTTTATTCATATTATTAAGATTTTTTATGAGTTATTTATATTTTTTATGAGTTATTCAGGAGAAAACACTGATCACATCCTTAGATAATGTGCAGCTCTGCACCCCCGCACTTGGCAGGAAGCACCAAAGATTCAACACATGTCTAATGAGTCCTTGAGTTAGAAACGACCAAACTAACTTACCTAAAGGAATTAGACAAGAATATCATACAATCAAGTACAGGAGTATGCAGAATAGGCAAGAGACATCATAGGCCCCTGATGCTATGAGCATCCTTTTGTCTTTAGTATATGAGCAAAATGATAAAGCAGTTGAATGCCATGTGCAAAGTACTAAGTGGTCCCCTAGTGGCCAAAAAGGGTTAATACTACATATACCCTGAGTGGAGCAGGTAAAAGCACTTCCTACCCACACATCATTTACTTCCTAGGGCTTCCTCATTTGACTGCTAAGAGTTTACAATTCTAAATCAATTTATCCTTCAATGATAGGCAACTTAAACTATTTCCCCAGCTATTATTAATCACAGTGACCCATTTTGTTCCTCAATATACTCTTGAACTTACCTTTCTCATGGTGTACTTATTTATACAGATTATGCATTTATTTGTCAGGCTTTCTATATAAAGATAGAAACTTTTGAAAGGAAGTAACTGGGTTAGTGCTGTCCAGGGTAATAATGAATTCCACTTTTTCCAGGCTAGGACAGTCCTGTTTTATGCTGGTTTTCTCAGTGTAATTATTATTATCATCCCTTTTATAATCATAATTGTTCCAGCCTTGAGAATAAATTATATGGTCACCTTCCTGCTCCTTTTTTTCCCCTGATGAAAACTCTAAAAATACCAATGTAACTTAACTGGACATGAGGACAATCTGCATGCTATCCCTGTCACTCTCTCAGTCACCAGGGCTTACTTGGCTGATCTGGCTGGATAGGTCATTTTCTCTTGCATATTCCCCAAGTTTCCTTTCTGAAGTTGCCATCTAAATCAGAGAATAGGGTTGTTGGTGATGTATGTGCTATCTGGCTCTCCTGTGTGAGTTTTCTCACAGGCTCTCATAAGTTCTAAAAGCCACCTCGAAGCCACATCTAATGCCATGTCATCTTGGTTGAGCAGGATCTGCAGATCTTGGATGAAATAATTTATCCAGCAATCGCCCCACCCAGTCTATATCTACATGACTATGTAGCCTGTGCTGTGGCAATTAATGTGTTGATGGGTGAAAGGCTATTATCTAGATATGAAAATTGAAATGGAATAAAAGGAAATTGTGAACAGTCTCTAGACACAGCACAAGCATATCCACAATGGCCCAAATGCCACCTCTTATCATAGTCAGAACAATATGGACACCTGTAAAACCCAGCCAAGTGAGACTTTCAAACTCAAATTTATGCTTGATGTGTCAGAACTAAATTGGTACATTTCTAGACTAGTTGTGTGAATGCAACATAGTAGAATTGTTTTGGAATAAAGCAATGGACTTGTGAATGCCTTGTTAAAATGAAGTACACTTTTCTGGCTCAGAACAGATTTCTTAAGAAGTGTGCCAATGTACTTATATGACTTGTTTCAGCAACCAAAATAATATTTTAATGGGTAGTTCAATTCAAAATACCAAAATAAAATTATTACAAATAAAGAGGCATGTACAATTACATTCATATTTAGAACTGTTTTCTGATTTTGATGAAGATTAGAAACAAAATATTACTCTAAATGCCTTAAACCATACATTTTTTCTTGACTTCTTTTTTTCTCATTATCTCTGGCCTATTTGCAACCTTCTTCCATGCTTTTAACTCACATCTTAACCATATGTATTTCACATGTGAATGAGATCATGAATTTATCACTCTAGGAGATAAATACATACATATAGACTATAAATGGCATTTCACTCTTTATACCTCATAATCTTGTGCTTAGGAAGAAAAAAACCTTAAAAATAAAAATCTGCCCAATAGGTGTTATCACATAGAATAAAATATATTAAAAGTTATAACTAGAATAACAAGATTTGAGAAATTTTAGCACCTGCTTTGTGCTGAATACCAATAGGATGATTCTGGATTCATCACATAACAATGAATACAAACAAACAAATGACAATATTTAGTAAATTAATAAAGACAGTCTTCTGCAAAGGCCTGGATGGGAGCTGTGGTTAGTTTCATAATCACAGATGGATGACAGTCAAAGATCTTCAATGTGACTATAGCAGTTGTTTCTGCTAAATGATTGCAAGGAGAAATTTGGAATTTATTATTTTATTATTTTCAGTCAAATTTTGACATAAGATGTATATTCACTCTTTAATGCGATGAATGGTCAAGCTCCTCCACTTCTGCCTGAGACAGAGTATGGCCAAAATTGAGTATGGAGAACTGAACATAAAACTTAATTATAGATGAATGTTTAATAAAATCAAATGTTCTACATTTCTCTGTATACTTATGCCTAGGATTGCTAACAAAGAGTGAGCAAACTATTACAAGAGTTGTTCCTTTATGTTGGCTGTTAGAAAGCTCAGAGCCTAACTTGCAGTTATTACTTGCAAATACAGAAGACTTCATGGATGTGTTTGGTACATCCTTGGCTTATTTGATTCCTTACTATATTTTCCTTTGGTCTAATTTTAAACCTGTTTTAATTAATGTTTTCTTACTGTTTTAGTTTGGATGTGTGGCCCTTGAACCTCACGTTGAAATGTGTTCCTAATGTTGGAGGTGGGGCCTAATGGAAAGTGTTTGGGTCATGAGGTTGGATTCCTCATGAATAAATTAATGCCTTCTCTATGGCATGAGTGAGTTCTTATACTATTAGTTTCCATGACAGCTGGTTGTTAAAAAGAGCCTGGTGCTTTCCTGCTTCTCTCTTGATCCCTCTGTTACCATGTGATCTCTGCACATGCAAGCTCCCCTTCACCTTCCACCACGAGTGGAAGAAGCCTGGGGTTTTTACCAGAAGCTAAGTAGTTGCCAATACCATGCTTCTTGTACAGCCTGCAGAGCCATGAGCCAAATAAACCTCTTTTATTTATCAATTACCCAGGCTCAGATATTTCTTCATAGCAGCACAAACAGACTAAGACGCTACAGAGTATTAATTTTTGTAAGTCATATGTAGAGACATAGTCATATCTAAGAATCCCCCCAAAAGCATGTATGGTCTATAAATGCTGTATTATAGCACTTACATTACTAATCTCATTTAATTCCCTCAAAAAGGACATGAAACACCAAAAATTATCTATTACGGCAACATAGAACAAATCATTTTTGTAGAGTGAATAATTCCTCCCTCCTCATTTTATATGTTATCTTTCTGCCAAAATGCTAAAATGTTTTATATAATGCACACTAACAATGTAGTGTAAAGCAGGGTAAGAAGAGAGACCCTTCTCTAAATTTTTGTCTGGCACAGATTTGTGCAGAAGCAAATTAGTCATAGAGATCATTGCAACTGTAAAAATATAGTTAAAGGAGAGCTCGTCTGTTGTAGCCAGTGGCAGACAGAAAGAATCCACAACAATTAGTTTAAAAGCCCACATTTAAGAAAATATCCATTTCAGATTTGTTGTGGATCATTATAGAATAATGGTGGAATGCGGAGGACAGTGAGTGACAGAGTATA